>NC_073692.1:235581911-235606911 GCF_029784155.1 Uranotaenia lowii | reverse complement strand
ATCTTAAGATATTATTGATTTAAATTTTGTCGTAAACTTTTTCCTAATCCTTTTTTTTTCGAAAATTCAAAAATCGGCGAACCTGGCACCCCTGAAAGTTTTCCGCCTATCATTTGTTTAGTTCGCGGTTTTCGCTGTTCTCGTCGGGGATCTGGCAGTGAAAAACGGGAAAAAAAGCCTCGGACGCCGTCTTGGTAGAACACCAACGGGGAACGCCTACTTCCACCTTCTTTTCAACGCAAAAACGGCATTGGGAACCGGAAGGCGACTGAATCAGCTGCAACGTCCACCCCAACTCTACCGAGTGCGGCAATGAAGATGTCCGGCAAAATTTCAACATCGCGACTGCCCCGGCAGTACCAGAATTCACTGGATGGCTGTTTGTTACAGGTAGGTCACACAATTCATTATTCATCAAATATTTACCCAAAACATTGTGGCGAAAACGTTATTTCAATAAAAAGTAAATATTGAGAAACTTTTTTTCCCTTTTCCTTCCAGGTTATTGCTGCTAGCTTTTTCCGGAGGAGAAGATTTTGGGCCGGACGAACCGGACGAGACACACCAATCAAATGTCCAGAATTCCGGGGGTCTTTATTGACCAGACTGTCCTTTGAAATCATCAATTGCCGGAGAGAAGATTAAATGAAATTTTCATACCGAAATTCGCAGTAAGAATGGCGAATACTGTCCCATCTAACCAGGCATGGAAGCTAGTGCATCAATCGCCAGATTCATCCGGATCATTAACAAATGTAAGTTGACATCAATTTAATAAAGAAACTAAAAATCAATTCCGATAATAAAGTATTTCAAAATCCGAAATCCCAATCAACATTTCAATGTGTGTGTGCCATCCGCGTACCTACGATTCCAAAAAACGTTTGCATTACGTTGGAAGACCGTTTCGTAAATCTTTGCATAACTGTTACTGTTAACGTTCAGTTACAACAGTACTTTTTAGAATACTTTAACAATAACAGTTTTATGCTCTAAATACGTTTCCGTAAGCGATTTTTGGATTTTATCTTAACTGTTCGTACAACAGTCGCCCCATACAATTGTTTTAACAGTTCTAAACAGTAACATAACTTAACGCCATATTCAACAGACCGTCGTTTTGGAATTCACAGTTAGTGGAATGTTTTTTACGATGTCAGATACCGTTTTCTAAAAGTTTTTTTACGCTGTTCCAAATAGTTTTATAACTATTATAGTAACTGTTTGGTAACAGTATTTTTTTATTCGGGTTCTCAAATGCATTCAATTCAATCATATAAGGAATCACTATGATTGGGATCGATATTCCAATCTGATCGAAATTATTCAAAATTTTGAAGTTACAAAACTAAAGGAAATCCTCAGTTTCCTAGAGAAAGCTCGCATGAAAATTTAGAAAAACAGAAAGTTTGATCGAAAATTATGGAAAAAAGGAGCATCCCTACGAAAAAACGAAAATCAACATACACTCAGAAATGAAAAAAATGTAAAAATAATTTCTTTTTATTTATCCCGAAATTTTTAGGCGAATAATTTTTCAAGGTCATAAAAAATAAGTATCGCGATATTATTTTTTATGCATTGGAAACATTTCTCCTTGAGAAATAATTCTGTGCATAAATTTTAGTACCGCGAAACATTTCAATCTGTCATTTCTTTTACGGCTCATTTTGTTTACTTTGCATTGTTGTTGTTTTCTGGAATTTTCGTTACCTCACTTCATCGAATCGTCTCCGGTTCACGTGAGCTGGAAAGAAAAAATGTGGAGTTTATTCCTTCCGAAACAAACCAGTCCAAACCAATATATACCACTTTTCAGTCAGCATCACATTTGACGGTAGGTAGCCATAATTAAGATTACTCTTGAGAAATGTGACAATTTGTTTGCAATGAAGTCATACAGAAGAAAGATTTTATTTATCCTATTTTTTTTTTTCGTTTACAGGTAGTTCAGCAAAAGGATCAGATCAATCAGAAAACAAAAATCTATCATCCGGTAGAAACCTGCATGTCTACAAGCGTATCCACCATTGCAACATGGGCCAGCATTGCTCCTACTGAGACTACATAAGAAAATGGCTCGGAGAACAGAGATTCATTTCGTTCCGAATGATCCGGAAACGATTCCCTTGTTGGAACGTATGCGCGTCAAAGTTTAAGACTATTTTTTGAAGAAATGTTTCATGAATAGGTGAAGTTTCTAATTATATTACAAAATTAAATTATATGTATTGAACAATAAAGTTAAAAAATCTTAAAAATATCTTCTTTATTTCTCATGAGAGCTCTAATAATAATTCATTAGTTCAACGGTCGCCTTAAATTTCGTTCTGTTTATGACCACCAGATGTCACTGATGTCCATTTCTCAATGCATAAATTTTAATCGCAGAAATATTTCTCAGTGAGAAATATCCCAGTAATTACACCATGAGAAATATCCTTGTGCGTAAAGAGGGAGAAACGTGAAAATACCTAAAAAATAACTTTTTGATATTTTATTTATTTCTGAGTGTATAAACAAGTAGTGGTGATATAGAGTATAAAACTCTCTGCCAATCAAACAGATCCATACATACATACATACATACAGATAGCGTGACTTCGCAGTTTAGATGTTAGAAGAGTTTCTAAAATTAAGATATTTTACTTCTTTGATTCGTGTTTATTTGTTTATCGCAAAGTTCGATTTGTGCCATGTAAGTTTACACACCTTTCCTAAAATTCATTGGTTTAACAATTTTCAAAATTCTAGAAGTCATATAACCCTGAGCTTCGGGTTAGATAGTTAGCTGTCCCTGCGGACACTCCAGTCCATACGGTGGTTCCGTCGAATCCCTGTTGATTAAACCTGTAAGTAAAAAAGGAAATAATTAGTTAAATGATTAGAAAAGAAGACTAAATGATACACGATTTACCTTAGGAATCACTCGATTGTGTAAACTTGGAGTAAAAGAATAGAGGCCAATAATTTGAGAAGACAGACTAAGCTGTAAGTAAAGCAAATTAAAGTGTAGGCCAGTTTATTGAAAATGATCTATTTACAGCTTTGAAGCTATTCGTCATCAGAATAAAACTGCTCTCGAAACTTAGTCGAAGACTTTTCTTGGCCTCCACATTCTTCAAAGAGCTTAACCGGTCGAGGATGGCCGGAAAGGATTATAACCCGGAGCTGGAATTCAACTGCGTTGACTGCACACAATGTGATGCGTACCAGAATATGGTTCAATGTGACCAATGTGCGTCTTGGCGACACTATTCGTGTGCTGGTGTGGAAGACTCCATCGAGGACTACGATTATGTTTGTCGATCGTGCTCTGCTGGTAAGGATGACCACCGAAGCAGTTTGGAATCTGGAAGTGACACCCTGACATTAGCGGATTCTATGAGCCGCTTAATAAAAGAGCAGGAAATAGAAACCAAGAAGTTGGAATTAGCGATGAAAGAAAGATTTCTCAAGCAAAGGGAGGAATTATTGGACAACGTCGTCGCGCGGAGCTCAAGAAACCGAAAGAGTTCGGTGAGTATCCAAGGTAACCAGCAGCGACTTCGTGATTGGGTTCGCCATTCGGATCCTAATGCGGACGGTACGGAAGAAGATGCTCACCTTTATCCTGGAGCAATTAATCAAAGTGCGAATATGAATGATGCTCGAAGGAGGCAAAGTTTGGCTGAGCGTTTGGATCAGTTTGAACTGAATGGGAGTGCCACAGCAGATGACGTGCAGGATCTTTTGAGTCTCTGTAGGGAGACTTTGGCCTTGACAGGAAAGGCTAATAACATCGGAACCGTTCCAATTCGTAATACGACAAGGAAGTTAGTCGACGCAGCGACTGATCCCACTCTGCAACCGCCGAGTGTGCTTAAGGATAGGTTCCTACGGTCGAGTAACATGGAAACAGTTCCCATGTTTAGCAAGTATAGTTTGGAAGATAATCGACGGCTGATCGGCCAGCCAATTGAATCCGCATCGAGGGTAAGGTTTATAGAAACGAGAAATGTTAACTCTCCTGCCCAACCAAACTATCCCAACGAAACAGGTAAGCGTCAAGCCTCTATTGATAAACCTAAATACTATGCCTTGAATGATTTTCCACCCAAATTTGATATGCCACATTATGGCTCAGCCTCAAGTAAGTTTGCTAGTCAGTCACACTTTGAAAACCCTTCTGGTCAGCCGCGTTTTGATACCGCTGAACCTAAGTTTGAAATTGGGCACCCCTCTATAAACCTTAATAGTTTTCCTGCTCAAACGCGTTACGAGTCCGCAAGAAATGATTTTAATACGCTGCACCCAGTGCAATACCCCTACGCCCCCATAAATTCTACAAACAATGTTATGATTCATCCAAGCCCAACTCCACAACAACTTAATGCTAGACAGTCGCTAGCTCGTGAGTTACCGCGGTTTTCCGGTGATCCGGCAGATTGGCCGATGTTTATTGCTAATTTTGAATACACGACGGCAGCGTGCGGATTCACAGACGGTGAGAATATGGTGCGTCTCCAAAAGTGTTTGTGTGGTAGTGCTCTTGAAACAGTTCGAAGTCAGCTCGTGTACCCAGCAGCAGTGCCCCAAGTGATTGAAGAACTCCGATTTCGATTTGGACGACCGGAAGTACTGATCAACTCTCTTCTCAATCAAATACGTTCGCTTCCAGCCATTAGGTCTGACAAATTGGAAGGTCTGGTGGAGTTTGGATTAGCGGTAAAAGCTTTGTGTGGGCATATTGAAGCGGCCAACGAACTCTCTCATCTTTTCAACCCGCAATTGATCCAGGAACTTGTGGCGAAGCTACTGTAGAGAATATAGGTAATGAAGAATACCAAAATATTAATAATAAGTTCAGGTATAAACTATTGAGAAACTTTCAATGAAATTAAAAAGAGAAAACGATGTTGTCCCACAGTGAAAAAATACACAGCCAAAAACTCAAATGAGAATAACTCTCCCATAGAAAAAGAAGAGAGTATTCATGTAAGAGAAAGATACGAGACTGTAAGGCGTCAGTTTGTAGAGTGTTGTAATGAAGCATGGTCGTTTTGTTGACTATTGCTGAAAAAGAAAAATATGATTTTGTGAGAAGGAGAATAAAATAGCGGCTAAATAAAGAAACAATGTAGATTTCCGGCTACGGAAAACCCGTAGGTCACGACAATGGCGTGGTCACAGCTCCCACGAAACGGTATGTATTGTACGGAGATTTTTGATGCGTTAAATTAAAACTGTTTGAAGCTTTATAAAATGGCGTCCGTTTTGCCAATGCAACAGATTTGGTGTGGGAATGACGACAGGATTAAGTTTGTGACCTTTGAGGGTATTGAATGACAATTTTCTGGTGGTAATAATAAATTCCACAAACTGAATGAAAATTTTTTTCTACGGTGCTGATAAGTGATTCTCTGATCCTGAAATCCTAAATTGATGTAGATGATGATGTGTGGTTCTAAAAATATGAAGCATTGTCCCAATTATTGGTATATCAGAGTAGGTTGTTAGTGCAAATGAAAATTCCTGAATATCAGATGAAACACTTCGAAGCTAATCATTTAATGGGTGTGAAGTAAAGATGAACAAAAAAAAAAACCAATCCTAAGATTAAAAAAAAAAAAATGTCCTTGGGATTAGTTAAAAGATAATTACATATACTTAAACAATGGGAGCCTTAAGGGCAAATAAAAATCTCTAACAGTGATGTTGATTCTAAATAGTTACATTGGAGTTATTGAAAATTATCAAAGGGTGAGTGAGAAAAAAAAATGTAAAACAAAAGTCCTTTAGGGTGACAGTCCCTCTAGGTTGTTCTTTAAAAATAATAATAATAATAGTAACAGTCCCGTTGGGGTTATTAGAGTCCCCATAAAGGGTAAATGAGGTAAACAAAAAAAAGTTCTCTAGGGTTAATAAGAGTCCCTATAGGGTGAGTTATTTCTTAAAACAAAAAAAATAAAATAATAATAACAGTCCCATTGGGGTTATTAGAGTCCCCAAAGGGTAAATGAGGTTATAAAAAAAAAGTCCTCTAGGGTTAATAAGTCCCTAAAGGTTAAGTTTTTCTTAAAATCAAACAAAAAAGAATTCTGAAATAAAAGTCCCGTAGGGGTTAAAAAGGTCCCCTGGGGGTAAGTCATAGTTTGTATATGAATATAATGAAGTATTTCGAGGGTGGACAAAGTCCCTAAAGAGTAAATTTCATTGGAACGAGCTAAGAATAATAACACGAAAAGTCCCGGTGGGTTAATAACAGTCCCTAAGGGTAGAGTAAGGGAAATCATGAAAAGATTAATAAACATTTTGAAGCTTTAAAAGGCAACATAGACTTGAAAACAAAAGATTACAATAAATTGAAAAGTCATGTAGAGTAATATTCAGAATAAATGAACCACTTTAGTTGATGACACTAATTTAAATGTAAAAGGAATTCTCAAATGTATGCGAAAACTTTAAGTTATTCGTGAAGGATATTATTCATTTATATTGGCCACATAGAAAAAGCAAAAAAAAAACTTAGAAAAAGGCTCTGAAGGTCAGTTATTGCCTTGTTGAGAACCAAAGTTATGAGAATTCTTAAGCTGGTAATTCATTTGCAATGAAAAGCAAATCGAAAAGATTTACGGCGAATAAACTCGTTTGAAGAATATAAGCATTTAACAGCTTTTAAGAGTCCCTGTGAGGTCACTTACATACCCTGAGGGGTCAATCATAGCCTCTGGGAAGACGAAAGCTTTAAGAATATAATCGTAACTCTGAGAGGCTTATTGTAAGTACAGGTGGTAATCCAAAGTTTGACAAGCTGGAAGTTTGGCTTGCGAATAAAGTCATTCCATAGGATTAAAATTTGATAAAAAATGGTATATGTCCGTGAGGTCAACCAACATGCCATGTGAGTTCATTCATAGTCTCTGGAAAGTCACTCATAGTCTCTGGGAAGACAAAAGATGAAAATTCGAACAAATGGTATAAGTCCCTGTGAGGCCAATCATAGACCCTGTGAGATCACCAATATGCCCTGTGAGGTCAATCGTAGACTTTGTGAGGTCACCAACATGCCCTGTGAGGTCCATAATAGTCTCTGGGAAGTCGAGAGCTTGAGAAGCTTGTATGAAACAAGAGTGATAAATTACAGCATTGTATGAAATTATAAAATCGTTTTTTGTTGAAAACAGGTAACTTGCTGTTATGAATAATGTTCTTGTGAGAAATTCAACAAGACTAATATTGATTACTTCAAGTAAAACTAAGTGTTCGTCAGGATACACAAAAAAAACGCTTTCATATCCCTTTAATGAACCTTTAATCGCATAACTGAAATAAACTTGAGTATTTCAATTATGATGTGATCAGTGATTATACTCTGCATAGAATATTAAACGTAAAATTAAAAATAAATCTACATGTTCGACAATAGAAGAGTATACAGTTCAATTTGTATTCTGGATCTGAAAACTATTCGGCTGAACTGAACCTGAAGTATCTTGTGTTGGTTTGGTTATGATTATCGGTTGTACCTCTTGTATCGGTAGATACTAGATGTGTGTAGCCACCCCATGCTATGCTATGGATCTGAGATTTATTCAGCTATGGTCCTTGGGACGAATAAAGGGTTGAGAAGCAGATATGAAGCGATATCAGTTAAATAACTTCTCTCCCTATAAGAAAAAATTTGATGGTGAGATGACCAATAAATATTACAGAGAAGTGATGATCTGTAGCACATTTTTAAATAGGTTGATTTTCAGATGATATTAAAATAACACGTCTGTTTTAGTTGGTGGTCAATCCAAAAGAGGAAGACTCTCTTCGTTTATTCTTCGTTTTCTTTTTACAACCAGAGCACAGCTCTTTCATTGTCGGCTAATGTCGACCAAGTTCCCAAAAGGGGTTTGAAGATCATGTCGAAACTTAAACTACTGGTCACTACAACTCCTCCACCCTTAGCAGAGAAGATTTACATCTCTAAATTACAATAGTTTTACTAATAAGTTGTGTACATACAAATTGATTTTTCATTTCGAAAGTATCCTAACAATACATACTAAATTCATTATAATTTATGTTATTTCAGAAATCCAGAATATGGATATATTTTACAATACAATATCATGTTGAGTGAAATTTTATATTTATATCATTTTTACAAATGCTTGTTTTTCATTTTAGGCTTTTTATTGTAGTTTTTCTTAGTACCTACTATTATCCCCTCAAACAAAAAAAATGACTGTAAAGTCATTTCTCTGCTAGAAAAAAAATCGGATAGTTGGAAAAGAAACTTGTGTTAACTATGAAAAAATGCTTGGTGATACCTACTAAAAATGAAAAATATTAATCTTCCATCTAACACCATCTGTGAACTTTGAATATCACCTTTAACAAACGTAAAGGTAACCAAAATCATTTTCCGCGTCTTTTCTTGATCGATTATTTCTCTAAGTTTTTATTATTACAAAAGAGTTGCTAAATCACCATACAAAATAATTTAAGTGAATATTCACCAAATTGTTGTTTACAAGATCAAAAATGAAACTTTCGTTTGATGAGATGATTTTTCCTCAAGCAAAATAAAAACCTAATAAGAAATACGATCCAAATTACCTGATAAACTTTAAACGAAATAAGTAAAATCTAGATATAATTTTTAAATAAATTGTTTAATTCCGTCAATTGGATTCCGGTTTCTTAAAAAAAAACTGTACTTTTGGTAACCTTATCGTAAAAAACAACGATGCAAAGCACAAAAACTTTGTTTTGTATTAAATTAGGTAGAAGTACAAAAAAAATATATCAAAATACAAAACCTCACGAAACAAAAGGTTAAAATAAAAATATCACCAAAAAATCTTAAATAAAATCCACGAACCTAACACACCTGGATGCTGGGCAAGTGTGCTCCCACGGTAATAAAAGGAATATATTCATTCTTCCGCAGCCAAGTCACAGTAAGCCAATTCAGCTATCAGCAGCCAATCCTCAGGTAGAGCAAAGATATCCGTCGCACTAGTAACATCTGGTTCCAGAAATAAATTATAAAAAGGCACCAAGTCGGAACCAACAGTTGCAGTTGGTGGCAGTTCTCTTACAAAAAAACGACCTTGTCGAAGAAATTCTATTGTGTGGTTGGTGTGATAAAACTGAATACAGTTTACAGCAACAAAAACGTCATCCATCTCACTGCTCACAACTGCTGATTTATGCGGCTTCTGAATAAGTTCCCTTTTTACGTGATGATAGTGAGTGCTCATCATCAAAAGTGTGTCCAACAATTCAGCTGAAAATGGATAAAGGAAGGAACTCACTCCTACAAAAACTGATGAGAAAAGAATAAAACTGATGTACCACAAAATGCTGTGTGAAAAAAATCAACAATGGTGAATAAAATCGCAAGATAAATGTGCTTTCCACACAAACAACCGAAACAAAAATCGGGTTTTACCAAAATTTCACCAAAAAACTAGCATCCGATACACAGGAAAAACAAAAAAAAAACATATTCGAACTAATAAATTGATTCAAATTAGTATAAAACACTTCAAATGGAAGGCCTTCGTCACCATTCGTTTTTTTTTTCTGCTTACATCACTCAATTAAAAAATTGAAAAAAAACTTACGCAGCGTGTTCCCAACAGAAATTAAAACAAACCGTAAATCCCATCCTCGTCGCCAGTTGAGATGACCAATAAATATTACAGAGAAGTGATGATCTGTAGCACATTTTTAAATAGGTTGATTTTCAGATGATATTAAAATAACACGTCTGTTTTAGTTGGTGGTCAATCCAAAAGAGGAAGACTCTCTTCGTTTATTCTTCGTTTTCTTTTTACAACCAGAGCACAGCTCTTTCATTGTCGGCTAATGTCGACCAAGTTCCCAAAAGGGGTTTGAAGATCATGTCGAAACTTAAACTACTGGTCACTACAGATGGTTATTAATTATTATGAAAAAAAGTTCTCCGTGAGAAGCCAAGTACAATAAAAGCTATTAAAATAAGTAAGTCCTAGTTCACGTATTGATCTCAATTATTTGTGTATCGTAAAAGATCATCATCATAATAATGGATAAGGAATTGACAAGGATAACTAAAACATATTGTTTTGGAGATTTGTTAGGAAAGCGTTTAAAACAAAATGAAAAATTAAATTCAAAGTCCATGATACTCAAACAGTATCTTTTTCTGAAACGCCTGCAGACTACCCAGATATACATATGTTAGCTGAGTATATCACAAAGAATCCGAACTTGATTTTTAATCTGAATGAATTTCTACAGGATGGAATTTTATCTAATTTGGAAGTTTCTATGTTTTTAGAGTAAATGTAGGGAATCAAGTAATGAAGTTGAAAATCTTAAATCAGATCGTGTAAAAATCATCTTGCAGTCCAGAATCTTGGAGGCTGAGTGTATCAAACAAAATCAATTTGAAACTTGAATTTTGATGTTGATAAAATGATATAGAAAGAAATTTCAATCAGTCTTAGAAGTTTCAATTTGGTTCTAAATATGTAAAAAAATTTATCAAAAATGAACAAAAAAAATGCTATGTTGGAACATAAAAAGGTATACTAGGAGTGAATCTTAAATTTCCATTTTATAAATATAAAAAAAAGAAGAAAATTAGTAGAGAAATTTACTAGTCTGCAGAAAGTCATAATCTAGCCATTAGCTTCTGAACATTGTAAGTTGGCAATCGACAAGTTCGTTCAAATATCATCATAATCAAATTATTTTTGAGTTGCATGAAAACTGGAAGCTTACATTTGATTTCTTGTGAATGTTTAAATTTTAATGCTGAGCAACAAATTAATGCTAGCATATCTTCTATGTTAAATCTGTAATAAGATTTTGAATAAGGTGATTGTACTCGGTAGATAAAGAGACGTTGAAGCCTAATCATTATACGAAAACAATTTAGTCCTTTTGGAAACTTCAACGTTACTAGCTTAGGGAATTCAGACAGTCAGATGTGCATTATAAATTAAAAATAGATGAAAGAACGGTCAAGAAATCAAGAAGTTGTTCTTAATTAAAATTAAGGAACAGTGCGTGCGTTGGAACTGTTCCAGACGCTTGTACTTGGACAAAAAAAAATAGAAGAAAAAAGCAATATGCTTTCTGAAGATTTTCTTCAACTTGTTTCTAGCAAGAACACTGAACAGAAAGCATTATAAATTGATTCGTAGTTTTCAAATCATTATCTGATTCAGGCACATCACTAGAAAATAGTTAACACAAAGAATAAGTAAAAGCATCTTGATCGTCGAGCTGGAAACATTGGCCAACCGTACTTTAAATGGTTTAATGGATTTCGCTTTGCCCAAAACTGGAACGTTTTCCGAATGAATTTTTGATCCGGCAGACACTGTTTCGATTAGAAAATGAACCAAATATACTTACAGTTCTATTAACCACATTAGTATGATCAGCTTTCGAATCATGAAGCGCTTGTAAGCGTTGGAACGAGTTTAGACGCATTTGCGGTGAAATTTTCGAATATTGTTTAGAAAGTTGATCATCTGCAATTGAAAAACGTCGTGAAGGCAGGCTATTAGCAATGAAAATTGAGTTTGTTGACAAAAAGTCGTGCAGTTTGTAAATGTAGTACTAGAATAACTCACTGCCACGAGATATAAGAAGAGGTGGAGCAACGCGTGATATGCGAATGTAGTAGTAAAGTCATAGCAACGTCACAGTTAAATTGTCAAATAGTTTCTTAAGTAAATAATATTTTTCTTTCTGAGCATTCGAGCAGCTAGTTTGGAGTAAACCGGATTTTCCACCCGGGGATGCAGTATCAGTTGGGCATTATGGATTAGAAGTAATTCGTGGGGTCAGGGAATTATCCTTAATTGCAAATTATTAGAGAACCTTTCTATAACAGGACAGAATGAACTATCGTGTGTGAAGAAGATTTAGTAAAGATAATAAGACGAGAAAATGAGAGTTGTGAAAAGAAAATGAAAAGAACCTATTGAGCACATAAGTGCTATGATAAAATTATCAAGGTTCAGCTCCCGTGAAATCCTTGTTATAAAAACTTGCTTGCGCTTGCAATGTACGACAGTTCATTCCTTTGACGTTGGGATGTTAGCATGGATAAAAGGTGATCAGCTCATTTAACTGATTACTTCAGGGTTGTATTGTTATAAAAACTGCTCATGAGTGGAAAAATTGTTTAAAAAAAACTGTACAAAAGTAATAAGCGTTAAACAGTTTTGGGGGATCAACTTATTTTCGAGAATTGTTAAATGGTTTTGTTTCTACGAAATCCTAACGAATGTGTTGTTAAGTAAACTTATTTGACGTTACACTGTCGCCTGAGTTCAAAATGAGAAAAATAGGCATTATAGTATAATATCTAATCACATTTTTAAAAATTGATTCAAACGAATAATATCTAAAATTTCGGCACCCCATTTTCTACAGTTCTACTTGAAGAACTATTATACAATAATTTTCGAAGATGATAAATCAATAGGTAGTATGACTAAGAAAATAGCATAGCGAATAACTTTTACTTAGCTCGAACTTTAGAATGGCAAAATTTGAAAGCATTTGCTCAACTAGGTATGAAAAACCAGAGTAAAACATTTACTTACAACCAGCTCCGGATTAAAAATATGCATGCCATTCGAAGTATTTGACTCACAAAACTGCTCGAAAATAGCAAAAGCAATTACTAGAGCTTTATTTATATCAGCCAATGTTGAAAAGAAATAAATTGGGTGAAAGTTGGATACAAAAACTAGAAGTTGATAAATGAGAAAAACAGTTTCAGTTAACTTGTGGCGTAGATAAATGAAGTGATAGGTTGTAAAAAAAATAATAAAAAATCAATTATAAGAAAATAATCCTATATGAAAATAAATTAGGATGGGTTTCAGAAGGAAAAATCAGGCAAACAAACGAGAGGTACTCATTTATACCAGGTAAGATTGAGGGGTCTAATTCAACTTTCAAATTTTGAGAAATAATTTGCATCCAGATGAAAATTCGAAGAAAAAGTGTCGAACACACAAAAGCAGTGAATACTAAATTAAAAAAATGGTAAAAGTTGGAAGTAATATTCATCAAAAAAGGAATAAACAATCGGTAATGTCATCTGTACCTACATCCTTAAAAAAAGGTTAATACGAGATCAGATCACCATATTATTTTCGAGATTCAAAGTATTATTGAAACAAAATTTCTTAGCTTGAATACGTCGTCAAAGTAGATTATTATTATCTTCCTATTGATACAGATTTTGAATTCTTAAAAAAGCTTTTTCATTGTATTATGAAGGTAAAAGGGTATATAATGTGATGTGTTAATATTTTTTATTCCGTTAAATGGTAAAACTATTCGTTGTGGGATTGTTAAAAATAGAGTTTACAATGCCTTCCCATGTGTTGGATGATAATGATGACAACAGTTTTTGAAAAGTATTAGATGTGGCAAAAGGTAACAAAATTATTGAAAGTTATTAAAATTTTAAGGAAAATTGATCATAAAACTTCTTTTATAGTAGGGGTGAAGGCGAATGTAGAGAATATAGGTAATGAAGAATACCAAAATATTAATAATAAGTTCAGGTATAAACTATTGAGAAACTTTCAATGAAATTAAAAAGAGAAAACGATGTTGTCCCACAGTGAAAAAATACACAGCCAAAAACTCAAATGAGAATAACTCTCCCATAGAAAAAGAAGAGAGTATTCATGTAAGAGAAAGATACGAGACTGTAAGGCGTCAGTTTGTAGAGTGTTGTAATGAAGCATGGTCGTTTTGTTGACTATTGCTGAAAAAGAAAAATATGATTTTGTGAGAAGGAGAATAAAATAGCGGCTAAATAAAGAAACAATGTAGATTTCCGGCTACGGAAAACCCGTAGGTCACGACAGCTACCTTCAGAACAACGGATGCTCTGGGCAGCGCATCGGAGAAATTTGCAGACAGTGAATCTAAGAACGTTCAGTGATTACATGGCGACCGTTGCACGTGATGCAACCAGTGTAATTGTGTATGAACCGGAAGGAAAGAAGACCAGTTCTCGTGAAGTTACTCGTGATAAATTCAGGTCCAGAGCATTCATCAATTCTCATTCTACCGATGTTGCAGGTTGCAGTGAAAATACACCGCGTATTAGGGAGTTAGACTGTGGAAGTTGTGGAGAACCAGGCCATCGCCTTAGAGAATGTGAAACCTTCAAGGATCTTCCTATTGACGAAAGGTGGAGGAGAGTACGAGCTTTGAATTTGTGCCAGGTTTGCTTGTATGGTCACGGACGCCGACCTTGTCGTATAACCAACCGCTGCAACATTGATGGATGCCAAAACAGACATCATGCATTGTTACATTCCAAGAAGGTTTCATCAGATAACCAGCAAGTTCAGCATGTGGAGAATCACGCTCATCGACACACTAATGGATCAACACTTTTCCGAATTATACCAGTTACAGTTCACGGTGCTCAATCTGTTGTTGAAACGTACGCCTTTCTTGATGAAGGATCGGACCTAACCCTGGTTGAAGAAGGACTCGTCAAACAGTTAGAACTAAGTGGGGTTCATCAGCCATTATGTCTGCATTGGACAGGAAACACTTCACGTTTGGAACAGAACTCCATGAAAATTGACCTCGACATATCTGGTAAAAGTCAGCAGAAGCGGTTTAAGATAACGAATGCCCGGACGGTTTCCACATTGAATCTACCACGACAGAGCTTTGATGTGAAGGAAGCAGTCAACCGTTACACCCATTTGATGGGACTTCCTTTGACGAGTTACAGAAATGCTACGCCGACTATTTTGATTGGGATTGATAATCTACAGCTGGCTCTTCCGCTTGAAATAAAAGAAGGTAATAACTCAGGAATCGTTGCAGCGAAAACACGACTAGGATGGTGCGTGTATGGGAACCAAAATAGACAAGCCGTAAGTGGTTTCAGTTTTCACGTTTGCAACTGCACGAAGGATCTAGAGCTTCACGATATAGTTAAGCAGTTATATTCGCTTGGGAAGATACTGGAGTCACTGTCGGACAGGTGTTATCTAAGGAAGATCAACGAGCGTTAGAGTTGTTAAGGCTCTTTACACGACGAGTGAATGATCGATTTGAAACAGGTTTGCTGTGGATCAGTGATGACGTGGAACTGCCAGATAGCTATCCGATGAGTCTACGACGACTTGAATGTCTTGAACGGAAGATGGAACGCAACCCAGAGCTGCGAGCTAATCTACATCGACAAATAGGCGAATATGTAGCCAAGGGTTATGCTCACCGAGCTACGAGTGAAGAACTTCAGCAAGCAGATCCACGTCGAGTTTGGTATCTTCCACTGGGTGCCGTTACGAATCCGAAGAAACCAGGGAAAGTGCGATTAGTGTGGGATGCGGCAGCGAAGGTGAACGGGATTTCGTTAAACTGTGTCCTACTTAAAGGTCCTGATCAGCTTTCTTCTTTGCATAGCGTGCTGTTTCAATTTCGCCTGTTTAATATAGCCGTAACCTCAGACATTAAGGAGATGTTTCATCAGGTGCGGATAAGAGATGAAGATAAGAACTCACAGCGTTTCCTTTGGAGATCGGATCCCACACAGCAACCTGATGTGTATTTGATGGATGTAGCAACGTTCGGGTCGAAATGCTCTCCGGCATCAGCACAGTATGTAAAGAATATCAACGCACAACAGCACTGCGAACAGTACCCAAAAGCAGCAAAAGCCATAGTTCACCGTCACTACGTTGATGATTACCTGCAAAGTTTTGGAAATGAAAAAGAGGCGAAGGAAGTAGCAACGGAAGTGAGGTCAGTACACAGGAAAGGTGGATTCGCACTGCACAACTGGAGATCAAATAGTTTGACTGTTCTTGAACATCTAGAAGAGCTGCCGAACACCACAGATAAGCACCTAGACCTAATTAAAGAAGATTCGACCAGAGAGCGAGTTCTAGGAATGCTCTGGAATCCCAGGAGTGATGAGATGAGCTTTGCTACACAGATGAGTACCGAGGTGAAAACACTACTTGAAACAAAAAACCGACCTACCAAAAGGCAAATTTTACGCTGCGTGATGACTTTATTCGATCCTTTGGGACTGTTAGCACCATTTTTGATACACGGTAAACTGTTAATCCAAGACCTGTGGCGTTCCGGAATTGGCTGGGACCAGGTAGTGGATGAAGATGTATATCAACGCTGGATTGATTGGACTAAAATGATCAACTATATAGCAGACATCCGTGTTCCCCGTTGTTATTTTTCCGGAGCCACTGAGGAAACCTATCATCATGCTCAGCTACATGCGTTCTCTGATGCCAGTGAGTCAGCGTATAGTTGTGTCATCTATCTAAGAACAATGAGTGACGATGGTTCCTGGGAGATTCGCTTAGTCGCAGGTAAGGCTAAAGTAGCACCTCTAAAGCCAGTGACGATTCCAAGACTTGAATTACAAGGGTGTGTTTTGGCAGCCCGTATGATGAAGTTTGTCCAGCAAAACCATGAAATTGAGATAAAACAACGCTATTTATGGACCGATTCCAGCACAGCGCTATCATGGATACGCGCTGATCCACATAACTACCGACCTTACGTGGCCCATAGAGTAGCTGAAATTCAGGAGCTGTCCAGAGGAGATGAGTGGAGATGGGTGCCTACAAAAATGAATCCTGCAGATGAAGCCACGAAGTGGGGCAGCGGACCTTATTTCAAGAACGACAGCAGCTGGTTCGATGGTCCAAATTTCCTTATTTCCTCGGAAGATGATTGGCCCAGATCGCGAGAGTATTTTGTTGACACTGATGAAGAGAAAAAAGCAACAGTAATGGTCCACCTCCGCCGTGACCCAATCATCGAATATAATCGATTCTCTCGGTGGGAACGACTCCATAGAACAGTAGCATACGCACTAAGATTCGTCAATATATTCTCGAAGAAACGACACATTGATACGGATGTCCCCAGACAACCATTTGGTGGGTATTTCGAATTCGCAACGCAAATATACGTGCAAATATACGTGTAAACATATCGTATATAATGTAGCAAAACCAGTATATACGTATCAATTTGGAGGCCATATAGGTACATTAGCAAACATATTCTTGATTTGGATTGTATTAAATTACGATTTGCACGACTTGTCATGCGCATCATTTACGACTACCCTGATTCTTTTTGGAATATACTATGACAATTTACATCATCATATAGATGATTGAGGTTGTAATATACGACATTTTTCGTAACAATATGGAAAGTTTGACGACTTATTTGGTCGTCTTTTGCGACTTGAGTGCAAGGCTCTCATTTTCCGTCAGTTGAATAAAAATAAGATTATTATTATTTTTGTATTTTAAACCAATTGGTTTATTCATTCCCAAAAATAATAATAATAAGATTATTTCAAAGAAATGCTTTTTTTGCTGCCAAATTCAAGTTTGTATCGTACAAATTTATTATTTGCCTGACCTGGACTTGATCCCCTGACCATACGATCTGCAGCTCATGATGGTTCCTCGACGCTATCTGGAATATAAAAATTCCAGGGGATTTGCTTCAAAGACATTAAACCAAAAGCAAATCGTATATTTCTATAACTTAAATCTTTTAAATCGTAGAACACGTCATCGATGATCTAAAAATAGACCAACATTTTGAAGCCTCCTTTAATACGATTCCAATCATCGATGTCCCATTATCATAAACGATTTTATTGATTTTTTTTGTATTCTTTTACGATTGCCAGCAAATACGTTTTACGAAAATCAGACATGCGAATTAATTTGCAAAGGTATACGATTGCATGCACATTATTACGAATCAATGCAGTTATATACGTTTTTTATTTCGAATTATTTTATGCATAGCACGACAAAATCTCTCAGTCACGGCTGATCACCCTATATCGGTCGTTTCACGGATTTTATGCGAATTGTCGTACACAAAGGTCGAGTTCATATGTACATAATTACGAGTCTCTCTTCTTGTCGAAATAAAATCATGCAATGCTTTTAAATACGATAAAGAATATGCATGGACCGCACATTGTAGGTGCAGATATACGAAAATGAGTATGAATAACATTCTATACGATGTAATCTGTAAAAGAAAATACGACTTCTGGTTGTCTGGGTCTTAAAACAACACGAGCTGTTGGCAGCGGAACAAGAAATCTTCAAACAAGTCCAGTGGGAAAGCTATCCGGAAGAAATGACCCTATTGAGGAATACCATGAACTGTGGGGAAGGATCCTCGATGCAGATCGACTCAAACAGCCAGCTCTACCAGTTAATTCCGTTTCTGGATGAACAAGGAGTGATGCGGGAGAACAGTCGAGTGAAGTCGTCGAAAACAGTAGCGTATGGTGTTCGTTACCCCGTCATTTTGCCCAGGAAACATAGGGTAACAGAACTGCTGGTTGATTGGTTTCATCGTCGTTTTCACCATGCTAACTCCGAGACTGTGGTGAATGAAATTCGTCAGTTGTACTCCATTTCCAAGCTGCGTCAAGTTGTGAAGAAAGTATGCAGTGATTGTCAAATATGCAAAGTACGAAACGCAAGACCGTCGCATCCTATCATGGCACCATTACCAGCTGCTCGATTAGCCGATCATGAACGCCCATTCACCTTTACGGGACTTGATTATTTTGGGCCACTTCTAGTCAAAGTGGGACGTTCATCAGTGAAGAGATGGGTTTGTTTGTTTACGTGCCTAACTACACGCGCCGTACACTTAGAAGTTGCGTTTGATTTGTCTACCGCTTCGTGTATTTTCTGCGTCCGTCGGTTTATTGGTCGCCGTGGAGCACCCTTAGAGTTTTACAGTGATAATGGGACAAATTTCCAAGGAGCGTCGAGAATATTGCAAGACCAAATTAATCGGGGTTTAGCCAACACTTTCACAAACTGTCACACGAAGTGGGCCTTCAATCCGCCAGGGGCTCCGCATATGGGGGGCGTGTGGGAGAGACTCGTTCAATCTGTTAAGTGTGCAATTAAAGATGCATATGAAGAGGGGAAATTAAATGACGAGGGTTTGCAAACACTTCTAGTAGAAGCTGAAGGCATAGTTAATAGTAGGCCACTGACGTATTTACCTTTAGATGCAGCAGAATACGAAGCTCTTACCCCTAACCACTTCTTATTGGGAAGCTCCAACGGGGTAAAGCAACCAACTGTACCTGTAGAAGAAGAGCGTAAACTGAAGACCACCTGGGATCTTATACAACATGAGCTGGACGTTTTCTGGAAACGTTGGCTTAAAGAATACATGCCAATCATACGTCGCCGATCTAAATGGTTCAAGCAAGTTCGGCCAATTGAAGTTGGGGACTTAGTTCTGGTGGTCGATAACAAAGTAAGAAACGGATGGATACGAGGACGTGTTGAGGAGGTGGTTGCTGGATCAGACGATCAAATTCGACAAGTTTACGTGAGAACAGCCAATGGAATTCTACGCCGAGCGGTTCATAATCTTGCCTTATTGGATGTTGGGCGACTTAGTGCAGTCTCGGTGGATACCAAGATGCACCCGGGGGAGGATGTCGGCAAACAGGCAACCCTGCCGTGATCATTGCAGTTCAGTTTGTTGACTAGATTTCCTAATGATGTTAATGATGACAGTAGGTCGAGAGTAGCTTAAACCGGAAATTAAATGTCAAATAGTTACCACTTTAGATAGCGTGACTTCGCAGTTTAGATGTTAGAAGAGTTTCTAAAATTAAGATATTTTACTTCTTTGATTCGTGTTTATTTGTTTATCGCAAAGTTCGATTTGTGCCATGTAAGTTTACACACCTTTCCTAAAATTCATTGGTTTAACAATTTTCAAAATTCTAGAAGTCATATAACCCTGAGCTTCGGGTTAGATAGTTAGCTGTCCCTGCGGACACTCCAGTCCATACGGTGGTTCCGTCGAATCCCTGTTGATTAAACCTGTAAGTAAAAAAGGAAATAATTAGTTAAATGATTAGAAAAGAAGACTAAATGATACACGATTTACCTTAGGAATCACTCGATTGTGTAAACTTGGAGTAAAAGAATAGAGGCCAATAATTTGAGAAGACAGACTAAGCTGTAAGTAAAGCAAATTAAAGTGTAGGCCAGTTTATTGAAAATGATCTATTTACAGCTTTGAAGCTATTCGTCATCAGAATAAAACTGCTCTCGAAACTTAGTCGAAGACTTTTCTTGGCCTCCACAGGCGGTTCCACTACTTCCGTTCCTGAGCTGCTGAGATGGATGCGGAGATACAACGGAAATGTTGGGGCTACCTATATTGGTCACAACGGACAACTCCACTGTCAGGAACTGGAACTTACCGCAATTTCGTTCCATGCCCGTTTTCTTTAGAACTGCGCTCCTGCCGTTTTCAGTTCTCGCAACCGAAAGCGCAGCCTTCCGCGTCCTCGCCTTGCAGCACCTGGAAAAAAATATATTTTTAATGATCATGAATTATTACAAGTGCTGAATAAGAACTCACCATCACCATCACCAACAGAGCTGATCCGTCGCCAAGCGTTCCGACCGTTCCGACTCCTTCCACCTCTGACCTTTTTTCAAATTGGCCAGAACTAAGCCGGGAGATTTTTTAGCACCCGGCCACGTGCAGTTAAGTGACAGCAGAAAAAATGGTTGGAAAAATTGGCGTGTTGCAAAAATTCTCAATTTATTTTTATGACCATTGACTGTATCTTTCCGAAATAATTCATAATCATTTCATCGCGTTGCAAAAATTATCATTTTGTTTCTAGGAATATTAATCATATCTTTCGGAAATCATATTTTATCTGTTTAAGCAAAGGCACATCTAGCCAAGACGCAATATGATAAGGTACTATTAATGTAATCAGAACGGAATAATAAGGACGATTTAGTGTACAGTTTTAAGCTATGCGGGATGTCTTTGAAAGAGGCGTTTTTCGTGACGCGAGTTTCGATCGCAAATTTCAATTTGCCCCCCTATAGTGTTGCCGTAAGACGTAATTCTACGTCAAAAACTCTCGGTTGCGTAAAAATAACTTACTCGGTAAGTTTTTGACAGTTTGCGTGTAGGTAATATAAGGTGTGTTCAACAGAAGTCAATCGGAATCAATTGAAATGGATTGACAGTTGATCAGCTGTTTTTCCAATCGACTTCGATCGATTTCTATCAGGCTGCTGAATGAACAGCCAGACACTAATACTGTATTTGTTTTCTCCACTCGTGGAGTGTTCCACCGTACCCGATAAAAACAAACACAAATCCTCGCCAGTGTATTGCTACCTCGCTCACTCACACGCTCTCTCGCAACACTGGCAAAATTATCGGTGGGCCACCGTCCGTAAGCAGAACTCCGACAGGTCAAAACCAGTGCAACACCGTCCGAATAAACAAACAGTTTGACAGCACCTAGTGGTGCACCAGTGCAACACTAGTGCAACACTCGGCATAAACAAATACGGTATAAGGCTGATGTCATGCTGAAACAACTAGCAACGCAACGCAACGCAACGTTCCAATAAGATTGCGTTGCATTGCATTGGTATGTCATGCTGGCGCGACCTGTCACTTTGAAATTCCCTACAAATCATCACTTCTCTACATCTGATAATGCTTTGAATCGTCTCCTTTCTTTCGGGAGCCATCAAAAACTCATCAAATCACCACCCGGATTGCAAGAATGCCGAAAATTGAACAGACAAAATTCCTTGTTTTTTGCCGGAACTAAGAATTCATGAAAATTTTCTCGCCGATTAAGATTTTTTAGTTTATTATCACAAGTTCGGACAGATCTTCGTACTATTGTGCTTAAAACCCGGAATCACTGCTTCAAATCGAGAAAAAACAATATTCCTATTGGATTTCCTACTAGTCGCGCTACAAAACACATTGGCATCAGATTGGTCGCGCTATACAAAGCGACCAGTATGACAGGTCTGCGCGATTTCCATGGAGATCAAATGAGAGCTGGTTAGTCGTGTGAACGTTGCGTTGTAGGTCGCGTTGCTAGTTGCTTCAGCATGACATCAGCCTAATACTAACGCGCTGTGTTTATTGTCATTTTCTTTTTCAGCTAACAGGTATGAGGTATCGGGATTGATTTTCTTAAATAAAAAAAAGCAAAATCGTAATGGTCTTTAATTTTATTTTCAATTAATTTTTCGATTCCCGATGCGTTTCCGCTAGAATTGAAAAAAAAAACACCTGGCAGAGTACGACTTTCACAGCAAAAGCACAGCACCACCGACACAGCATGGCTGACACAGCAGCACCGACCAGCACAGCACCACCGACACCGACTTAGCATGGCACAGCACCACCGACTCAGTACACGACAGAGGACACCGCACCGAATGACATCACTTTCAAACTTGAAAATTAAAAAACAAACCGAATCAGCTGTTTTTTGACAGTAAACAACTGCATTTGTGTTAGTGCGATAGAAACCGATAGAAACGAATCCTGCTCTCGAGCTTGATCGATTTCGATTGGTTTCGATCGATTCCGATTGGCTTCATTGAACGTCAATTGGATTAGTTTCGATCACAACATTGGCTGAGTGAACAACAATTTACCAATCGAAATCGATTGAAACCGATTTCAATTGGCTGTTGAACGGGCTTATATTTTATCGACTTTTTTTACTGGGAAATATCGATGTCATTTGAATAACATGTCAAAAACAAATAAAAAGAAAAAAATATTTTCAGCGCAAGCAGGGAGAATTTCGGATTGATCTATATTTGCAAAAAAGTGGTTCGAAAATATATCTGGTGGTTCCGAAAATTGGATACCTCTCAACAAAAACGACTTATAGGTTTAAAGATTATCATTGGATGTTATTTCAATCGGTAGTAGGCTCCGTTCCGTCGAAATTATTAAGTTCGCGAAAGTGCAGTGACGAATATTTTTGCAATCAAGTCCTATAGGACAAACATTCCTCTACAACACAAATTCTATCTTTTTTCGGTGTTATTTTGGTTTATGGTACACCAGCAAACTGGCATATATGCAAATCTTTTAATAGAACCTTCGCCTTTCTCGTTCGCTTGGTCAGTTTTCTTTTCCCGGTGGTGAGATCTGACGAATAGAAGAAGACATTGAGTCGTTTATATTTATAGCAAGGAGCCCGAAAATTCAACCCAATACGGCGACCTCGAGAACAAAAAAGTTCAGCAGCGAAATATATTTGTTGTCCAAGATATTTGTCCAGCGAAGCAAAGATTCTTGATTGCGTTGGTGAATAACTTAAAAATATCACAAGATCTATAGAAAAAATTGCTCTATGAGAGCAAGATGTAAGTGTCAAGTGGAACTGTGAGACGAAAATATCGAAACCAGAAAATAAATAACACAAAGAAATACGAGTATTACCGAAATGGCCAATGCAATGCGATATGATCATCAACAGCATCATCAGTACATTCCTCCTCAACAAACCGACCTGCAGGTACTTTGGAGAGACACGATGCACGTATTATGGCAGTTTCTGGATTCCGAGGAATCTATGAAAAAAGTCGATCTGAGGAAACAAGTAGAGGGTAAGATTTTAACTTGGCTCTAATGCTGATTTACATTGAAATTTAGAATACGCAAGGTTAATAAATTTAGAATGGAATCTCAAAAAAACACGCCTCCAGACAGATTCGGAAACAAACTTCTCTAGGAACTATTGCAAACTGAATTATGTGGAGTGAATTATATTGATCTCACTTTGTGTCATCTCTCAGTTATCTATGCTGAGATTTTGATTTCAAGAAAGTGTGTTAGTTGTGTTAAACTATAACATTTCTTTTATTTATCGTTCCGTTTCAGAACTCATCTATCAATACATTTGTGAAGTACCACATAGCCGAATATTTGTTTTCCCAAATACCATAAATGTGCTTAAGAGGTAAACTATGACAGAATACATGTATTATTATGATGCACTTAAACAAGTTTTTTATTTTGCAGTTCTATTGAAAAGTATGACGATTTTTCCGCTTACAAAGCTGCTATTGGATTTGAAGCCATCAATCAGTATGCGAATAACCTGTTCACTAAGCCATGGCGCAAAGAGTACAAAACCATTAAGGTAAAAGAATTGATTCAAAACTAAGTTTTTACTATCAATCATTGTAAAAACCCTTCCCGTTTCATCGGTTTCCAATAGATGTACTCTGGATTCTACAAGCATGAAATAGCTTCAAACTTGAACGGGGCTGAATCATTATTCGAAGAAATGGGATATCGATTGTCTGACGATAAGCAAACTCTGGTACTGGATGGGCCAGTTTGTCCTGATCGCGTTACTAGTATATCTCGCGATGTTATTGCTGCATATGTTGAGTGTCAGGTATGTTTCAACTTCAACTGGTAAAATATGAAAGCTAGATAATCGTCAATTGTTGATCCTTTTCTACACTAGGTTATGGGGGAAATTTTCGCTGAATTGAGCAATAAGAGAATAACGGTAAGCTGGAGAGATATTTACAACTTCAGAGAGCACAACACGTGTATGCGTCAATCGCCTCATGAAATGGCAGTGTTAATACAAGAGCTGATTCAGAAAAATCACCTTTCCAGACGAAAAGGTAAATACAGGAACCAAATGCAGATCATTTAGTGCTATCAAAAATGAGCCATTTTGTTCGAGCAGAGTTTTTTTACTATGCATAGTTTTATAATACCGTTCAATTTTTTGACCCCCGAATTTAACAAAACACTTTCGAGAATGACCTGTTCGAGATTTGCCCAGACTGAGCTAAAGCCAGAATTGGAAAAAAGAGTTACCGCCAAAACAGGATAGCTAGATTTGATCTACCTATCTTGCCGCCAAAAATCACCATTTAAGGCAAGGAATATTGAAAGACATTTAAGGTGTATTTTTTGAAACTGGCATGTTTTCCCCAAAAATCTTACGTCTATTCTGTGTTGGCATCAAAGTTTCACCATTTCACTGTAAAAACATAATTGAATTATGCTTTATTAAATCAAATTCGCCGCCTGTAAGCAAAGTGAGCATTCCTGTGCTCCTAGTGCATAAAGGGTTTTTGTTTGC
>NC_073692.1:235557834-235581411 GCF_029784155.1 Uranotaenia lowii | reverse complement strand
TAAGCGACTATCGGTGTGTGGCAAGTTCCCTTCGAAAAGGCCATCCCGCACATGTTTCACGAAATAACAGTGGTAGTGCAGCTAGTTGGTACAACCTTCTACTAGTTTTACTATAGTTTTACGAAAAAGGACACCCCAAGAGCTATCCAGCGAGATAGACAGAGAGTCAATCCGCTGGAAACCACAAGCCCGGAATCAGAAATACCATCCCTCCTTGGCGGCGGCAGAGGTCAGTGGCAGTAATGGCACGGTATGTGTCCACCCAATCCCCTCTTGGATGCCCAGTCCCCCTCATGATGTGGTCATTTGTGTCGCCCGGGAGCGCCACCACAACCACAAAGTGCCTATCTGCGTTCCGTGTCGCCAAATGTTGCCGGTAAGTGAACGCTGAACGCTGCTCTACGCTCCACTCTCAATCCCCGAGACTACATTTAATGGTTGGATACACTGTGGTTTTTCGTTCCCGGGGGCTTGCACCGCACCACTTGCATGCATCCATTAACGATTAAATTGTTGTGTGTGAAATGCTGCTCCAGCGTTCGGGATTTTGCTCAGCTACCCTTACACTTTATGGGATGATACAAGGGGTCGCGCCACCCCGATTAATTTAACATGATTCAATTCAGGTTAAAATAAGAAACGTCTCAGCTGTAAAACAATTTGGGTTGAAATGGTTTAAAGATAAAAAGAGATTGGCTCAAAGAAGAATGACCTCAATGGGTTAAATTCGCATGAAAAATTAATAAATAAATTGAGATTTAAAACATTTTATCATATGAGTAACTACAGAGAATTTTTCCATCATGACGGGCTGAAAAATATCAAGGTAAAGAGCGAACACAAAATTATTGCGACTTATTCAACAGGGCATAACTTTGGGTTAAAAAAAACAAATTTAACACACTTTCTGATTGATGTGTATTGTTTACATGCTGTCAAAACCGAAGTATTTACTTAACTTACACAATGATCCCGCGCCGATCCTCCGGTGCATAGGGCCGTGGTACCTCCACTGTTGACGATCCGGAACCAGCGTCTTCACCTGGACCCAGTCAAGATTCTCGTCGACAGTCCGGATTTCAGCGGCTAGGCTTCACCGCCACGAGTTTCTGGGTCTGCCTCTTATTCGATGACCTTCTGGATTCCAATCTAGCGCCTCTCTGCAAATCTAGTTTTCATCTTTTTGCAGCGTGTGCCCAATCCATCTCCACTTACGTTCCCGAATCTTGATTTCTAGCGCCCTACACCGGCGATGTAGTTCCTCATTCGAGATCCAGTTGCCAGGCCACCAAGCGCGGATGATATTCCGCAGGCAGCGAATTACAAATAATTGCAGTTTTCGCGACGGTACCGCATATGAGCACCAAGTTTCGCACCCGTACAGTAATTTGGATTTGATGTTTGAGTTGAAAATTCGGATTTTCGTTCGTAGAGATGTTTCGGAGACTCGCAAACGCAAATCGGACCTTTTTGATCCGGGTTTAGATGTCCTGGTACCACCATCAGGCGTTATCTGGCTACCAAGATACTGGAAGCACTCCACTTTCTCAACTTGTTGCCCAGCTACCATGAAACTGGAGGGTTTTCCTGTGTTGATCTCCATCGACTTGGTCTTTCCGACATTGACTTTGAGACCTGCTGCCTTGGAACGTTCGGTGAGGTCGTCGAGATTGCTCAGCATATCCGGTTGCGTTTGGGCGAGCAAAACAATATCGTCAGCCAAGTCAAGGTCGTTCAGATGCTCCATGGTTGAAGGATTCCACGGCAATCCTCGGTTCGATGCACAGTCGATCGATCCAGTCAGAATCTCATCCATTACGATAACAAAAAGTAGCGGTGATAAAATACATCCTTGTCTCACTCCAGCAGTTACCGGGATTGGTTCGGACAAGACACCGTCGTGCAAGACCTTGCACGAAATTGCCTCGTATTGTGCTTCGATGAGATGGACTAGTTTCTCTGGGACCCCTCGTCGCCTTAGATCCGCCCAGATGTTTTCATGGTTAAGTCGGTCGAATGCTTTTTCGAAATCAACGAACACCAGCAGAAGAGAGTCGTGGAATTCGTTGATTTGTTCCAGTATGATTCGTAGCGTTGTGATGTGGTCCACACAGCTTGTTGCCGTCGGAGTTAAGCGTCGATTTTCTTCTGGATCCTGTTCAGGATCACTTTGCAGAGTACTTTGAGGGTTGTACAGATCAACGTTATGCCTCGCCAGTTGCCGCACTCTGTCAGGTCTCCTTTTTTCGGGACCTTTACGAGGGTACCCTGCATCCAGTCGGCCGGGAATGTTGCAGTATCCCAGATGCAAGCGAAAAGACGGTGCAACATTTGTGCTGACAGGGCAGGGTCGGCTTTCAGCATTTCAGCAGGGATGCAATCGATCCCAGGTGCTTTGTTGGATTTCATGTTTTTGATTGCCGCTTCTATTTCAGCCAGCGAGGGCGCTTCCGAGTTGACGCCATATATGCGATTTACTGTTGGCGCTTCAAGCTGCGGGTTCTGTTGGCCATCGCTATTCGTGACTCAGAAGAGTTGTTCGAAGTGCTCATTCAGTCGTTTGAGCTGATCTGATCGATCGGTCAATAACTGACCTGCTCGTTCTTTTAGCGGCATTCTTGCATTAATCCTTGCACCACTGAGGCGGCGAGAAAGGTCATAAAATAATCGGATATCTCCATTGGCAGCGGCTCTTTCCCCCTCTTCGGCTAGTGAGTTTGTCCAGGTTCTCTTGTCTCGTCTACAAGCTCGTTTAACTGCCTTTTCCAGCTCCGCATATCGTAAGCGGGCAGCTGCTTTGGCTGACCTGGTACATGCCTGCTCAATTCCGACTTTCGCCTTTCTCCGATCATCGACCATCCTCCAAGTTTCATTTGACATCCATTCACTTCTTCTTCCACAAACTTTACCGCGAGTACCATGGCTCGTCGTGTGATAAAGGCATTCTTGATTCCACACCACTGTGCTTCGACTGTTCCGTGTGTCGGCAGCTCCAAGGCTCGGGTTCTAGCTGTTCAACGTATGCCCTTTTCACCTCTGGATTCTCCAACCGGCGGACGTCGTATCGACACCCGACTTTCTCCTCGCGCCGTTGGACACGCGCAACTCTCAGTCGTATCTCGCCAAGGACGAGGTGATGGTCAGATGCAATGTCTGCGTTTCGTTTGTTGCGGACATCAAGAAGGCTCCTTCTCCATTTCTGGCTGATGCAAATGTGGTCAATTTGATTTTCTGTTCGGCCATCTCGAGATACCCAAGTGACCTTATGTGCTGGTCGATGGGGGAAGAGCGATCCACCAATCACCATGTTGTTGTTGCCACAAAATTCTACAAACAGCTCTCCGTTTTCGCTCATCTGTCCTAGATCATGGCGCCCCATGATGCGCTCAAAGTCCTGATTATCGGATCCAATCTTTGCGTTGAAGTCGCCTAAGTGGATTTGAATGTCACCCTTCGGAATTTTCTCTACCACGCTGTTCAGTTGACTGTAGAACTGCTCTTTCTCCTGCAAGTAGGCAACGTCAGTTGGCGCATAACACTGGACCATTGTAAGGTTTCTATCCCGTGTTCTAAATCTGGCTACGATTATTCTTTTGTTTATCGGTTCCCATCTAATGAGGGCCGCGTGGGCCTGCAGGCTTAACAGGAAACCAACTCCTCGTTCCCGAGTAGCATGTTCTCCTCGTATGCCAGAGTAAAGCAGGACTTGCCCGGATTGTGTCTTCTGTTCTCCAGTATTAACAGGCCAACGGACTTCGCTCAGTCCCAGAATTTCAAGCTTGAGGCGGCTAGCCTCTCTAGCAAGTTGTTCCAGTTTGCCTTGTTGGGCAAGGGTTAAAACGTTCCAAGTTCCAATTCGTGTCCGTGTTTTCATGCTAAAAGTCGTCGCCAAAGTTCCAGATCGGTCATTTCTTTCGGATTCCGTAACAAGTTTATGAATCGGGAGCAGTATGTTGTTAGCCTAAAGTCCCTATCCCGCGATGGGGCTGCCATCTTGGACTTAGCTGGCGGGAGCCGCATTTCATAAGTTCAGCTGCTTGCTGCCAGACAGACGCTGTTTGAGCCGCCCCTGACCTGGAGAACAAACGCTCGGTTGTTGTTGCACAAATGAACAGTTTATAAATTTTCAGTCGCAGATTTCAAGTATAAATTTTCAAGCTCTGGAGATTTTCTTAAAAAAAATTTAGATTCAAATGCTAATGTTTTCAGAACACAAAATTCCAGAATTGAAAAGCAAAAACAAAGAAACTTTAATATTTCTTAAAATTGAAACAGTTTGACTTTAAAATTTCCTAAATACCTTTCAAAATAAAAAAAAAACAGAACTACTTTTTTAGGGGAAATACCTATATTGAGATAAAAATGATGATGCATGATCGAAAAAAGTTAAATTCTACAGTTTTACAATTTTGGAAAGATAATATTACAAGTATCTCTGAAATTTCTGCAAAAATTGATTTTTTTAATGAATTTGTTGAAACCTGCGAAACGATTCAATTAATGCTTTAAAAATTATCTAAAATTCAATTATTTTGATAAAATCTGCAAAAACTCGTTGAATGAGGAAAAGTCAACGAATTGAATTTTTTTATAACTTTTTAGCAGAAGCTGCTAATTGATTAAAACCTTTATTTCGAAATTTTATTTTGTCGTTTGGAATTTTTTTCAAAAATAAGCAAAAAATTTTTAAATGATTTGAACCTAGTTTCATAAGTTATTCAGATTTTCCCCAAAATTTTAAAACTTTAAAAACACATGTACTTTTTCAGAATTGTAACATTTTTATTTTTCGAGTTTAACTTGGTAAGGTTTTTTTTTTTTGTAAATAAAAAATAACCGTATCTCAAAAGCTTCATTACTCTGTTATTTTTCAACGGAAACTATAAAATAGGACATCAAAAAGCATTGAAATTTTAACAGCTTTCCAGCAAAAAAATTCTTAAAAAAAACTAATTAATAATTCTTTAACATGCAAAATTGTAAAAAACCTTTAAATGGAGTCTAAAAGTACCGTCTGCATCACCGAATCTTTTGCAAAAAATTGCATTGTATAGCTCAATTTATGGTGCAACTTTTATCTTACGACACCAAAGTGGACCAACTACTCCTCGAAGAGATATGAAAGAAATAATGACAATACATAATTATCTTTTTTTGCATCGAAAACAAACTGCACTCACAAATGGAGGTAGCGCGCACTTCTAACAACATGAAATCAATAGAACTTATCAAAGCAGGTAAGGTAAGCTCTGCATTAGCTAACTATACATGAGAAACCCAGAAAGAGAATTCCCATGTAAAGCGAGCCCAATGGTTTGAGAGCGTGTTTTTACGCACACTTCAAAACGAGCAAAAACACGCGTAAAAACACGCGTAAAAACACGCTCTCAAACCATTGGGCTCGCTTTACATGGGAATTCTCTTTCTGGGTTTCTCATGTATAGTTAGCTAATGCAGAGCAAAAGGCGGGAGCAATTCATGGGAGCTTTTCATCAACATGCCCTCTAGCCTAAAATTTCAACACCTATCAAGCTTTCTCCTATTGGCGCACTAATGCCTGTCTATCCACCTTTCTTTCAAATCAGCACAAACACGTGAAAAGGGTCTTTGTTCATTTATGACGTTTCGAGAAAAACGTGTTTGAAAATTTTGCAAACTTTTTTAAATCGCTAATTAAAATTCACGAGGAATCTCCCAAGTCTTTATGGTCAAAACTGTGCCTAGGATCATTCTAAATATGTTTTTATCGATACGACGGTTTTATCATTTAGAAATAGCTCGCAATTGTTTATAGACCCTAGCTGGAGTATGAAATTCGTCTAAATGTTTTATACACCCTTCGCTTTGTACTGTATATCTCATATGTGTGAGTGAGATGGAGATAAAATTTCCCCCATTTTTTGACAAAGGCTTATGGTTCTCGCTATAGGAGTGAGTGAATAGCTTTCCGCATTCTTCCCCTTTTAATGTTTTGCATCTAGACCGTTTGCTTTGTTGTGGAGTAAAGGGTGTATAAAACAATCTGTGTGAGGATAATGTCATTTTATGGCTCTAAATTTTTTAGATCCTTAACTCAAACTGCATTATAAATCTTTCGAAAACTGAAAAACTAAAAACGGTTTTTGTGTTAAGTAGAGCTTATATTGGGCTATTTGAATCCACTGAAAACCGGTTTTGTTTACTTTGTCTTTTATACCCTTTTCACATGTTGCTGCTGAAATTCTATAAAATAAATTCTCTCTAGTTTTTCATTCCGCCGCACATGCCATTAAAATTATGATCATACAAATTACGGCGATTAAAATCATATAACTTTCCATTTTGAGTGGTGTGTGAGTAAAGAAAAACACTCCCTGTGTGTTTCGTCATTTTGCTCCAATCAACCAATCTTGCTCCGCTCACAACAACATTTAAAGAGCGGAGCAGAAAGTTATATCGCTCTTGGAGAGCTCTGAGATGCGTCCAAAGCCTGGATATGGGATATGTTATGTTTGCTTTCTTTCAGACAAATGTAATGCCGTTGCGCTGGGAGGACAATGCCAGTTATTAGAAAGCTTGTTAGTGTCGGTCCGGCATAGAATCTTATACCGATAATTCCACCTCCAAGGAAGTTCATGATTGGATTAGAGTTCGATTTGTGGGTATACTATTCCCAAAATTAAACTCTTAGTATGCCGCGTTTATAAAAACTTACAACTCAAAATAATTTAATCAAATGCGCCTGTTTAGAGCAGTAATGCAGTCTCATTACACCACTCAACACAACCACTATCCTCATTTGGCACACAAAAGCGCACCGCCGAAGATCGATTGAGAATTGTCTTCAAGGGTAAAGTTTTAATGAATTTTCGCCACCAAACTGTCCTCGGGCCATTTTGTGCCAGTGACTATGCCGGTTTCTACGCTTCGCGCGAGTGCAGTAAATGGAAAACTTGGATTCCTTTCGACTGGAAATGAAATAAAAACAAGTGAAAATTGAGAGAAAGGACAAAGACTGAGCATCTTTTGCTGCAGCAACGGATTGGAAAAGGGGTAGGAAAGTTTTCACCCAGTCAGCACTTCGTTGACTGAAATTGCGAGAAAAGTTTGAATAAAGAAGTGTGAATAAGCAAGTTTAGAAGCAAGTTCTGAAATTGATGAAAACAGCCCTCTGGTCATTTCGTGGTGCTTTGTTTTGAATGACAACGAAACTGGTTGAAACAGAAAAAAATTAAAATGATTATTACGTAACTATCTACTGCTTTTGGCCCCTATAAATAACATTTCTTTGATATTTTGAATTTATTTCTTTTCTTTCGAGTGTCAGAATAATTTATCATTATAATTCAAAACATTTACTTGCAGACCTAAGGACAAATGAACAGAATGTTTCATTGGATAGCTTTTCTAAGTTAGTGTCGTCCATAGTTCTGTAATGCTTCATTTTATCTTCACTTGAATTGAAGCTGCTGATAGATTTTTTAAATGCAGAAACATGCTTCTTCCAACGAAAATATTTTTTTTCTTCTCGACCAACAAATTAAATTGCTAGCAAAATTGAAAGCTGGCTCGACGTACGGGTTCAAGTCAATGCAATTTGGCAACAGATGCTATTGATGACTCTTTTCGGCTCATGCACTATCCATGGTAGCAACAATTTGAACACATTGTTTCTGGCAAAAGTGTTCTTTTTTTTAATGATGTAGTCATACTGCCTGAGATTGTCAAACGTCGAGACGCTATCAAGATTTTTGACCGAAAAGGGGGGAAATTTAGAAGTCCGTTTTTACTCATTCAATGGTGTCGTGCACATTGAGGATTGATTTTTTTTGCATAGGTTTGATAGAGAACAATCGTCGAACTCAAACATGCTATTTATACATCACTTCATTAAAAAGAATCAGCCTTAGATTTTATTGAAATAAGGATAAACTACTTAAAGTTGGCATCATGTGATGTTTTGAAATAAAATCCCGCTATAATTCTGCAGATTTAATTGGCTTCGACTTTGTTTCTTTAAGGATAGATTATAACATGCTTCTTAGCCAATTGCAAGGCAGCCGTTTTTAATTAAACGTTTATGTTAGGACGTTGGAAATAGACTGTATCCCTTTACATATGGCTGATTTGTTGAAAGTATCACTCAATTTTTTTTAAACAATCATTTCTAAAACGGTTTTATTTTAATAGAACATGACTAATCATGAGCATATTGAATACCAAGTAAGGTAACGGACCAATTTTGGACCGCTTTGGTTAGTGGCTACGCTATTTCCTGAAATTAAAATGAATATTTTACAATATTTGACTGCTTTATCCATTAATTACGAAGTTCAAGACTTTTCTAACGAAACATATCGGCGTTTATTGCAATGTAGCAAGATTTAAGCCAAAAAACTCGTTTTTTCGATCCTTTCACTGGTAGGTATTTTGGACCACCAGGTTTCTATATTGGACCAGTCTCTGGACCTATTGTGGACCACCCTTGAACTAAATAAATTTTTTTCTAAACTTTGCTTTATTTACGACATGCGATTATGCGAATAAATCTGTTTATCATTTCCTTTCTTATTCTTGTTGTCAAGTTTTGTTCGTTCACGTTAATTCATTCTGGAACTTGCTTTATTCAACTTTTCCCCAGCCGCTATTTAAGTACACTTGTTTTTTGAATATTTCTTACTACAACCATCTGTGTTTCTTTTCTACAACTTCTTATGCTTTAAAACAGAAATTTTGGATAAGAAAACAGTAAAAATAGAAAAACTCCTCCTTTATATAACTCACTATATAAATATTTTGAAAATTCTGACAGTATTTACACTGCAATCTCGACGAAATTTGTTCTGCAGTGTTAAATACTGGTCAGTTGGCTTATCTTTAGGATCAATTCTGAGAACACAAATCTTCTTTAGGCGACCCAATGATAAGTTAAGAAAGTCTGACATCATCAACATCAATTGATGTTCTGCAGAGAACACAGATTCAAAATCGATCAAAATGTTCAACATTTATTCGACCTTTTTAACCATCTAAAAGCCATATTTGGTCATACGGAATAAAATTACCATTCGCTTGTAATTTACCATTTCAAAATGTTTTTTTCCTTAAGTCTTGAAACAAGGCTATCTCATAGCTATAGTTCAATGTATTTTTGTTAAAAATTGTTCATACAAAAATTAAACTCGTGTTGCCGATTTGTTGTCGTTTTTTTCCCAACCCCTCCTTTAGACGGGGTTTATATTTTCTCTTCTATCTAACCAAGCTTATTTTTTTCTCAAAAATCAAACCTGATTGATTGTTACGTTTAGACCAAACTGTCAATATTTTTTTCATGAAACATTTAAAAAAATCTCCAAAAAAAACTTGGTGCATGTCCAGTTTTTTTCATGATTTTAGGCATCTTTAAGCTGTAGCTTTTAGTAAATACTTATCAAACAGTTGCCATAAATGTGGATTATAAGATTAACGGGATTTAAAGCATAGTGCACAAAAAGTAAGTTAATAGAATGATTTGCTTGGTTTTTGCCGATTGAAGTGAACGCCGTCTAGAGGCGGGTTTGGGCTTAAGCGAGTTGATCTAATAAAATAATGCCAAAATTCCAAATTTTCTTTACAATAAGCGATTGAAATAGTGTGCATAACTCTTATCATATCGTCGTAAAACGTCTTATAACGTTCATAAACATTTACCAGCATGTTTAATACCCAGGTTATGTTGAGTGGTCCGAAATAAGTTCCTAAGGAATTAAGTTGGACCTATTTTCGACATGGGTCAAATTGCTATTAAAACAAATTTTTTGGGTCTTCAAGCTTGCAAACTAATTTTCAAGTGTTTTATCATAGCTGTGAACATGTTTGTAGTTGTTAAAACTATTACAGTTATGCAAAAAACCTCTTGAAAGTTATCTACAATAATGGCACGTCCTCCTGACATGGGCTTGATTTGGCCCATCTGTGAAAAATCAAAACTTTATATTCAATTTTCCCTCCTTTATCAGCCTATTTAAATGAAATATTAGATATAATTAGAATCATAAGAAGTAACTTCAATTATATCTGTTCAAAAATGTTATGATAAACGCGAGAAATATTGAACTAAAGCTGTAAGGTGGCCCAAAATATGTACCCGTTCCAAAATAAGTCCGTTACCCTCTAATAACTTCTTGTTCGTTTCAAAATAGCTCCTGGAGAGTCAATGGAATTGGTCATTTGGAGTCCTTACGAAAGTTCCCGAACAACCGTAGGAGGTAACAATATTATTTCATTCAAGCCTGGGTTGAAAAGATGGATTAACAGCCAAACTTGATCACTGTTCCCTTATTGAAAAATGGTTATTTTTATAAATAAAAGTTGATAAAATATGTCCAAAAAGAGAACAATTTAAAAATAACACAAATGGCAAAAGAATAATTATTTCCAAACTTCAACGAATAAATAAGTGGTTTTAGGAAATAAGCTTTACTTCACTTTATACTTTAAAATCATGGAAAGAATCACTTGAAGCATATTTTTTTCGAACCATCTGTTGATTTTTAATCGCATTCTAGGCTTCTAGGCTTATTGTGATAAAACTTGAATATTTCAACGCAAGAATGAAAAATTTTTGTTTTAAATATCCGGGCATGTCCGGTTAAATACCGGGAGATCTGGCAAACCATTATTGAAGGCCAAACGCACCTTTAGACAGGATTCACAAATAAGACAATAATACGAATAGGTCACTAGGCCGAATGGTTGCTAGGCCGAATAAATGCTGAGCCGATAGGACAGTTGGCTGAAAAGATGTTAAGCCACATTTTTTTGTATGTTTTACTTAACGAAGTTTTACTTTAACTTAACTTATTGTTTTCGTCCTCAAAAAATGTAGTTTTTACAATTTAGATGACATTGAATAGATCACTTTGTTTAAAAAATTGATCGTTGATTTTTTTTCTCCATCCGATCGTTTTCCAGTATTCCTGCTAGTTTCCCTTCGGTTAGTGGCTAGTACATCTCGACTCAAGTATTCGTATTTTCGGCATTCAAGTATGATGTATTTCACCGTCAATTCTGTGCGCTGTGCCGCATGAATTATGAACGGGATCGCGGAATATTGCATTAAGTTATTTGGCCGAAGGTAATTCGGCCGAATTGATTTTATGTCAAATACGCGTTATTTCGAAAACACGTAAGCAAAGCACCGAATGATTGTTCGGTCGAATGGTTGTTAGACCTAACAGTAGGATTGCCACCCGTCCCGCAAAAGCGGGACATGTCCCGCTTTTTTGTTGAATGTCCCGCTGTCCCGCTTTTTCCTTAAAATGTCCCGCTTTTTTTCTTGGAAAATTTTCACTAAGTTCACGGACTTACACTGGAAAAAATCAAACTTTAGTCTCAAATCAGATTTATTGGTTCAATACAGAAAATCTTTCAAATACGTCTTTTTCTCAAAATAAGCAGCATTTTTCCTTGTTAATATAAGGCAATACTGAATAACTCTAAAGTTCTTAGCATTACAGTAAGACTCTGATTCAGTTTAGCATTCTGGATAGTTCAACCAATGTATGAAGAACTCTGTCACAGATTTACAAAGTTTTCTCACTTGATGATAGAAATCCATTACTGAATACCAAATTTTAATATCTTAAAATCAATTCAGGGTTCTGGTTCCCTATTATCAAAATCTAAATTGTATTTTTGTTTTCATATTTCAGGTTTAGGATTTGTGATTTTAAGTTCACATTTCATTCGAAATTGGATCCATAGTTACAATAGTTTTTTTCCGAATATGAAAAAAACACAAAATTAAGGCTATGACCATCTGGAATCCAGGCAGTTACAAACGCGTGCTTTTAAAAACTATTCGTTAGATTGAAAAACGTGAGCATTCTAGTGAGTCTTTTAAAATTTCTGATCTAATGAGCCAAAAAGCAACAGGTCATAAGTTTTCAAGTCGACAAAGAAAGATTGTCGAGATGATTGTGTAAAAATATTTTTACCGTATCGTTTTTCATTGTAAATTTCTCAAATACACGTTTTTCAGACATCTGAGAAAAAAGGCAAGGTAGTCTTTTTCAGACCAACACAGCAACGCAAAATTTTAATATCCAAACTTCAGGAAGGTAGGTATCGCTGAAATAAACTTTAAATTAAATTCATCATTCGAAGTTCATATTTTTATTCAGATTAAAAATATGAAAATGACATAAATGAATTCATATTGAAACCTAAGACATCAAATTCAAAATACTGGATTGATGATTGAGGGCTCTGAAACAAGTTTCAACTCTCGGCTCGTATCGCGAAATATTGATCTGAAATCTGAATTCGTTTTCTAACATTCCAGAAATCGTATTGAAACTCGGAAAAAAAATCCCAAAGTCAATTTCATAATTAGTAAACTTGATAATGTTTACTTATTCATGAGCTTAATCTGAATTTTGAATTTTAATGCTGAACTCTGAACTTTAATTCATATTTAGGTTCAGAATTCAGAAACAGAATAAACATTCAATATTACATTCATATTACAAATTGCAAGTGATTGCATTCTTATAATTTTGAGTGTTATTTCAATTTCAAAATTTCAATTTTTTTTTAACTAAAATTAGTCAGTTTTTATTTAAAAAAAAACAACATCCACAGGATTTAATTTGAGGAATTCATTTTTACGAAAAGTAATTGCGGATAAAAAAAACATTTATCTAATATCCTGTAAAAAAAATCTATTAAAATTACACTAGTTTACAGCATTTTTGAACTCAGTAAACTGAAGGTCATTTCCAATGTAAAATCGGGCGCTGAATCCGAAAATGAAATTCAAAAAAATCTCAGTAGAACCGTTTTTGAGTTATGCTCCAAATATGAAATTTCGAAAAAATTAAAAAAGTTCTTGTACTTAGATTAAAATATCTCGGACGGCATAACAGTAATTTGAAATCCCTCTTTTGCATATTGAAGGTGAATAAGTTATCCATCGATCATCTGAACACTGTTTTTGCGTTTGACCAACAGTATTGTTGATATTAGTGACTTTATGAGAAAAAAAATTATAAAAAACGCATTTTTTTAGAGAAAATTTTGTTTCAACGAAAGTTTTAGAATCGATGGTAGCATTTAAAAAATCTGATTTTCTTTTGCGCTTGAATTTCAATTTAAAACAAAGATTTCAAGTGGTTATTTATCAAAATCGGTTGAAAATTGAAGAAGTTATGGCTACTTTACCATAACTGAAATTTTTGGAGTTTTTAATAATTTAACGAACCGCAGTACACTTATCATAGTATAGGAAGAATGGAACATGATAAATCTCACTCGCTCTAAGTCAAAATTATTTATTAGCTTACCAGAAGGTCACCTGCCAAATTTCAGGAAGATCTGACCATTGAAATATTTCACCCGAAGACTGTAACTCGATTGGATTTGAAACAGAAAAGTTATTGCGGTTCATAGATTGTATTTTGGTCAAAAATTGTCGTATAAAACGCAATGCGTAAAAAGTACTCATTGCGTATTGGACAAAATTTGCGGTCTTTGAACCGCACTAACTTTTCTGTTTCTAATCCAATCGAGCTACAGTCTTCGGGTGAAATATTTGTCTCAACTTAGGCTTTAAGAAAATCAACCATAAAAAACAATCAGCTAGTGATTAAAAAAGTTATTGATGAAAAACCAGTATTTTTCGTTCCTTCCGGGCAAAATACCTCAAAATTTTATTCACGTTTGAGACTTAAGCAACCCCTCCCTATGGTCAGATCTTCCTGAAATTTGGCAGGTGACCTTCTGGTAAGCTAATAAATAATTTTGACTTAGAGCGAGTGAGATTTATCATGTTCCATTCTTCCTATACTATGATAAGTGTACTGCGGTTCGTTAAATTATTAAAAACTCCAAAAATTTCAGTTATGGTAAAGTAGCCATAACTTCTTCAATTTTCAACCGATTTTGATAAATAACCACTTGAAATCTTTGTTTTAAATTGAAATTCAAGCGCAAAAGAAAATCAGATTTTTTAAATGCTACCATCAATTCTAAAACTTTCGTTGAAACAAAATTTTCTCTAAAAAATGCGTTTTTTATAATTTTTTTTCTCATAAAGTAACTAATATCATCAATACTGTTGGTCAAACGCAAAAACAGTGTTCAGATGATCGATAGATAACTTATTCACCTTCAATATGCAAAAGAGGGATTTCAAATTACTGTTATGCCGTCCGAGATATTTTAATCTAAGTACAAGAACTTTTTTAATTTTTTCGAAATTTCATATTTGGAGCATAACTCAAAAACGGTTCTACTGAGATTTTTTTGAATTTCATTTTCGGATTCAGCGCCCGATTTTACATTAAAAATGTTGGTCAGTTAATCAAGTTCACGATTTTTTTAAAATTTTGTAAACTAGTGTTATTATTGCAGTTTTATCAAGAGCCAAATTTCAAACTTAAACTTGAATTTTGAGCGAAATTGCAAGTAGATTTAGATTTTTTTTTAAATGGAGTAATATTTTTTTTAACAAATCGAATGTTTTATTTTCTTAGGTTTTCAAATTTTTGAACAAATTATCAAACATACCAATTTTTATACAAATAACACAAAGGTTTTTTACAAAGTACTAAATCTGCACTCGAAATATTTTATCTCAAATAACGTGTTAATCCGTGAAAACCATGGAAAATAACGGTTCATATTGCAAAAAATTTGTAAATAGTAGTCATGTAAGAAAAACTGAGTTTAGTGTACTTGCTATGAACAACTTTGGCTAACGATATGCATACATACATATAAGTTTGCTATACAATTAAGTTTTTCTTAGAGTTTTTAAAATGTCCCGCTTTTTTCGGTAGTGTCCCGCTTTTTGGTCGTGAAATGTCCCGCTTTTTTCTGAAAGTATCTGGCAAGCCTACCTAACAGTCTTTGGTCAGATATCATATTGTACCATTGCGGTATTCCATCTAAGATTCATTCAAGCATTCATCTTTTCAGCATACTGTCACTTCGATCTAGCAACCATTCGGCATAATGAATATTCGTTTTGCGGACCATTCGGCTTACATCGATTCGGCCTTATGATCTAACTTCTATTGCACAGTGGTCCAGAAATGTAATTTATCGGAAAACAGTAATAAGCGACTTCCCCTCAAGTTTGAAGCATTTGATATTTTTGACAATCTTTTATAAATATTTAGGGCGGTCATTTTGACCGGAAAAATTTAAGGGTGGTTCATAAGATGTCTGAGATATTAAAATTATTTCCTAACTGTAATAAGATAGAGGCCAAAATCTTCTGCAATATTGAAAAAAAAAATCATTTATGAAAGTTTTTCGAAGACGTAAAACATCTATCTCTTGAACTGAAAGTTTTATGACAACTTAATATCACAAAGTTAGGGTGGTCCTTGAAAAATCAGTTTTTCGTGTTATTGTTTCATGGTGACATTTTACCAAAATTATTAATGCATGAACATATAACATAATTATAATGTGCATCTTTTGCTGAAAACGGATTACCAAAATTGGTTTTTGTTTTGAAGTTATGAGGCAATATGTGTTGAAAAATGACTTTTTTAAGCTTCAATAACTAAAAACGGAGCAAGTCGAAAGTTTTTTCGTTGATTGCATTTAAAAGTTAATGATACAATCTTCACAATACCAAAACACAGGATATATGTTTTTTTTTTGTTTATAAAGTTAAGTGTTTAATCGTTGTATAAAATGACCTAAAAATCGCAAAAATCCCTTCAAAAAGATAAATTGAGAGAAGCTGTACATGTGTTCTTTAAGAACTTAGAAACTACTAGACCGATTGATATGATATTTGGCATGGAATGGTTTTTTGAGTAGATAATGGTACCTGTGGAGTTTTGCTTCCATACAAATAAATCGTAAAATACGATAAAAAGCGATAAATTTCAATCTGTTGACAAGTGATTCTCATCAATTGTAATGGAAATTTATACATATACATTTTCAGATACTTTGAGTACACAAAAGCCCCCCCCCCCCCCCCCATCATAGAAAAATATAAAGAATACATGAGAAATTTTTAACCAGGATACACCCAAGGTGTATCGTATATTCTTTATATTGGATAGGGAACCCCCTTTCTTTTGACGGGAGGGGCCTTTGGGTACCTTAACATGTATGCATCTCCACAACATTTGATCTGAATCATCCTTTAGATTTTTAGTTAGGCCAATCTTCAATGCAAATCATCACATACCCGACACCATGGCTTCGTGTGAACTGACATGAAATGAAAATGTTTCGTGTAGGTGTAGGGGGAAGTGTTCCTATATGCGCATATTGGGTAATATGCGCATACAGCCGATTGACGATATGGCTGGAGATTCATCATATCTAATTAGTGCAGTTTGAGGGTAATACGCTTTTAACACATGGCATAAAAAAATTAAATTATTATATAAAGTCGAAAAAATTTAAAAATTCAAACAAGATTTTTGTCAGTTTTGATATAATATATTGAACTTTAATTATTGTGCATACAGATTCTGTGAACAAATATTTTAGTGGTTTTTCTTTCTTATTCATCTGGAAATCGGAAATTCAACAAATCGAAGCTTTTGGCAAAGTTGTAAATGATAAGATATTGGAATAAGAGACAGGTTCTGAATGCCCATATCAAGGCAGGTTAAATGCCTATATCAAGAAAAATAGATAAGTCTTATAAATTTTTTACTTTCTATCATTTAAACATGAAATCTACGCTCAAATCACGATCTTACAGCGAAAAAAGACGAACTTCCTACTGATCCGATAAAAATACAATATGGAAAAAATATTACCCTGAAATATGGCCATATGGCATACTTAACTATATTTCATGTAAAAGAACTAGTGATGTAAAAAATTTCACCAAAATTTCGGCATTGACGTATGCTTAACATCCGTTTCTACCATTTTCAATTAAATAATATCAAAATATTGCAAGTGGTAATGAAATATAGCTTAAAACATAAATATGCGCATTTAGCCCGCCAGTTTCGGAAATCGGCTATTTTGACTTCTTTTATTATAAAATTATTTTCACAAAAACTGTAAGAGATTTTAACAGAAAAATTTCACTAACGTATATAAAACAGATGTCCGCTCATGTGCATATAGTTTTCAGACTCCCTATCTTTTGGAGTATAGGAGAAAATGAGTGCTTTCCTTAATATGCGCATATAGCCTTCCTCTCCCCTATGTCTTAATTGTAGAACGAGCAAACTGTTTCGCAGCCGTATAAAATTCATAACATATTTAGAGTTAAGAATCTACGACAGGCATTCCACATCCGTGTAGATACCTGCCCAGCTGGCAACTTTTTGTACGTTCTTAAATAATATATTCAATCAATGAAATATTTGTATTGTAAAATAATCTTACCTTTTTACCTGTCATACCTCTAGACACTCTCAGCTTACCTGTAGCTGGAACCCACCTTGTTTAATTTCATAAAGTTTAATCTAACGACCCAAATAATAGAAAGTTACTAAGAAGACATGATTAATTACTCACAATCCTTGCCAATAAATTGAATTTAACCGTTTTTTAAATAATTTTACGATTATCTTGTATGGGAGCCTGTGAGGTATAGATTGGGAAAATATAAACATCCCTAACGCAGCGCTCAACACTTCGAGAATCCGACAGTATTGTCATACCCAACACCACTACACTGACTCACCGCAGTATCAAGTCTACTCTCGGTGTAGTCAGTCGTGATAATCGGTTGGGTGATTTCTCCGAAGCAAGTAATAGTCTAAACTGCACAAATGGCGATCCGTTTCCAGGATTATTAAATTGAGAATTTAATAAATAAGCCGAACTGTGGACCAAACTTTTGGAGAAATCACCCAACCAGAAAGAGCATAAAGGTTCCAGAATTTGGTGACATGTTAACTAGGAAAATTAGGTTGACGACACAGGTAGGGGAACATGCCCTATTATGCGCCACCTAAGCGAATCTCTGATTTTCTTTGTATTCCACGTTCAAATTGTGTTAAAAATGGGTGTAATCGTTGAAGAAAAGTATTTTCTACAAATGCCTATGATTTTTTATTACTCAAATTGCTATAGTTTCCTCAAAAACTTGATTTTTAAAAACCATATTCAAAGCCACAGAACAAAACTGTGTTGCAAATACGCGCCGCTGTGTATTCAATACGCGCCTAGCAGCCGAACACACCCGAAAGCAGCCGAAGACCGAAAACACACCAATACTTACAGACACTTTGACTGAAAAGAAAACCAAAATGGACTAATCAAAATTACAAGAAAAATTGAAAAGTAGATTTTTTAGGCTGAATTCACGCTCAAAATATGGTTTTTAACTTTTTGTTCATTTTCAATGAAAATTGGCCTTTTTGAAAAATTTATGCTATTTTCAGCCTACTACGATTGGCGCGTTATAACGAGCGCATGGGCCGTGATAGAACATACCCATAAAAAGCATACCTTAGCGAGTTCAGTATGATTTTTTAGCATAAAATCATAGTTTAGATTCTCCTCTGTCGATGTGTCAGAAAATATTGTCTTATTCGTTTTTCTCTGCTTGGTGACACCTTATTGAAAGTGTTTTAAAATTTAGATCGAATCGAAGAAAAAACTAAATTGTGAAATTATCACGACACAGGGGCATTATAAGGAAAGATTCATACTTGCCATGACCAATCACAGAATTTAAAACAAATTGGTAATATTTTGCAGGCTTAAAATGTTTCAGATTCTTCAAAACAAGAGTGGCGCGTATTAGCCACATGGGGCGTTATATGAACTTTTCCCCTATGTTGCATTACGTTTTATCGAAGCGGAAAGTGAACATTCAAAGAAGGAATGGCGAGTTTCGAACGACCGCCAAGGAAAATAAAGCGTGTTTCGAACAACCGCTACGGAAAACTGCGAGTTTAGAACGACCGCTTACTAAGAAAAAGGAAATTGAGGCGAGTTTAGAACGACCGCTAAGAATACTAGGAAAGATAGAAAAGTGAGTTTCGAACAACCACGCAGGAAAGTATGGCGAGTTTCGAACAACCGCATTTATGAATTTAAAAGAAAACATGGCGTGTTAGGAGCAACCGCATCAAAATTATGGAACAGCGAGATTTGAACAACCGCTAGAATAAGAAGAAAAAACTTAGAACTTGAAGGAAACTAAACTACAAAGCAAAAGTTATCGAAGTAGTTGAAAAAATAAAGCAATAAACATAGCAAAGAAAGACGATAAACTGGAGTGCGGAAAGTTCAATTGGAAAAGGGAGCAAAGCAAAAATTGCTCACGACTACCAGTAAGACCCCTAAGGTTCTATCGGCTCAATTGTAACATTATTGACAAATAAGAAAGACAATGGTGCTACAAATTTAAGTGAGGGCACACAAGAAAGAGGGGAAAGGCGATTCACGAACACATGTAAAGCCGCTCGATTTCAATTTTCTCTCGGAGTATACAAATTGAGAAGAGAAAACGTAAGTTGTTCACAACTACCACGCCTCTGGCAAGGCGACATGAAGCGTGGGTTAAAAAAGTGAAACAGGATTCTTCAAAGCAAAGGGGAACAGAGCAAACTATTTACTTCTTGCTGTTAGGCCGCTCAGTTTAAATTTTATAAAAATTTAAACTGACGAGAGAAAACGGCATATTGTCCACCACAACTATCACGCTTCTGACAAGGTGTCACGAGGTGTGAGTGGGAAATTGATTGAAACGATTTCGTCCAAACAAAGAAAAAGACCAAATTATAAGCAACTACCGCATCCGCTCAATTTGAATTTACTCACGAAAAACTCAAAAAAGCGAGTTTTCACAATAAAAACGCTTCTGACAAAGCGTCATGGAGCGTGGGTTTCCAAAAATAAAGGAGAAACAAGCCGAACAACCAAACTATTCACAACTACCTGTGAAGCCACTCTGTTTGCAATTTTCGCACAGAGAATTTGAACTGAACACGACAAATTGTTCACAACTACTACTTTATTTCACAAGGCATCAGAGAGCATGGATGGACATGTGTGTAGAGCTGTTCAATTTGTTTTTCTCTCGGAGAATTCAAACTGAGAAGAGAAAACGGCAAATTGTTCACAACTACTACGCTGCTGGCAAGGCGTCATGAAATGTGGACTCCCAAATATTCCATCATCATTACACTGCAATTGTATGTTTGGGAATCCATAAAAACGATACTGTGTCATGAGCTATCTAGTTTTTCTCGAGGTGGCTTTGTTGTATGGTGTCTAATTGTCTGGCTCAGCTATTAGCAGTGAAAAAAGTTATAAATTTCCTCACTTGTTTGGTTGTTTCAACTATTTTGTTCCGGAACTGAAATGGAACCCGGAAGGTACGTGCGTGCTCCAAGCACCGAAGTAGAAGACGACTTAGACGTAGGAGTCGAGGTTATGGACACGGAGGAGACAGAAAACTTATCTGGCGGAATAAACCTGGGGGGAAAATGTCTATTTATGGCTGATCCCCATAACAAGCGCAAGCCTCAATTCGAACCTAATGCCACTGCGAGCGAAAAAGTACCAGCTATTCGTTTGGACACAAAAGTTTTCCCAAGCAACATTCCAGCAACACAAATGTGGAGTGAATGGCGTAAGTACATAGAAAATTTTGAGATAGCTGCATCGTTTAACGGAGTGGAAAGCCAAACTCGAAGAGCGCAGCTGCTATTTTTGTCCATGGGAGACCAACTTCAAGATATCGTTCGTGCTGCTAATTTAATGCCAAGTTTTGCAAATCCACAAGCATACAATATATTGGTCCAGAAGATAGATGAGTATCTGTCTTCCATGACTGATGTGACCGCTGAGCACGATAGTTTTGGTAGTTTGCGACAAGATCGGGGCATGACACTGCTAAAACTGTACTTGCCGCTGCGCGAAGTGAGGCCTTTGCTGCTGGGGAAGGAAGATCAGAACAAACCAATGGAAGTGTGAATGCTGTCGAAAGAAGCCCCTATTCCAAACCGCCGGTGGGCCCAAGCCGAAAGTGGAAAACTCCAAGGATTTCGGAACGTACTTCCAAATCACGAGTTGAGTCGAAATTCTCTATTAAAAAGAAACGTAATGAGGATCAACGTTCCAAAGGACGAAGAAATAGGTGTCACCGCTGTGATCGTGCAGGCCACCGAGGTTGGGAATGTTGGTTCCGCACCCAAGACTGCTACAAATGCGGCAGACAAGGGCATACAACCGCAACGTGCCATCACGCCGATAATGTAAACAACATCAAAGAGAAAGAAGAAAATGAAACTCAAAAAGAAGAGCAGAAGGAGGTATGAAATGACTTCCACCATTTGATTTTTTTTCGTAATTTTAAATCATTGAAGTGTTATTTCCGTTTAAGTTTTTCTTCCCGTTGATAAATGAATAAATTTGATTCTTGACACACATTTTTTCTTTATCTATCTTTCTTGGGAGAAAAGGGAAGATGTGAGGTATAGATTGGGAAAATATAAACATCCCTAACGCAGCGCTCAACACTTCGAGAATCCGACAGTATTGTCATACCCAACACCACTACACTGACTCACCGCAGTATCAAGTCTACTCTCGGTATAGTCAGTCGTGATAATCGGTTGGGTGATTTCTCCGAAGCAAGTAATAGTCTAAACTGCACAGAGCCCTCCCTCCCTTGAGTGCGATGAATTCAAAACTTCACAGGTACCATTGCATTGTCTACCCAAAAATCTATTGCTTGTCAAATTTCACATCAATTGGTCTGTTAGTTTCTGTGTTTTTGAAGAACATATGTCCAAATTCTCTCAACTTTTTTAGAGATTTTAGCGATTTTAAGTTAATTTCATACAACTATTAAATTCTGTAATCATGAAATATCTCTTCAGTTCTCTGATATTTGATGATTCTATCTTGAACTTTCTAATGTAATTAACGAAATAATTTCCGACTTGCTTCATTTGTTGTTATTGAAGCTCTAAAAGAGTCATTTTACATCACATATCGCCTCATATCTTCAAAACAACAATCGATTTTTGTAATCTGTTCCAACATGAGTTGCGCATTATAATTATGTAAAATGTTTCTGAATAAATGATTTTGGTTAAACACCACCATGAAAAAATACCACCAAAAATGTTTTTATATGCCACCTAACTTCATCGAAACAAGTTGTCATAAAACTTTCAGTTCAAGAGATAGATGTTTAACATCTAAAGAAAAGTATCACGAATTATCATGTTCTAAAATATTATACAGGAAAATATCCAAGCAACCAAAAGTCACATATATACTTGAATGAAGGCTTTGGAAGTTTCATATTGGCTGACAAAGAGATCAACTGCCCGATTCCCTTGAGTAAACTTTATGTACTCATTAGTGAACTTGAAAGTTGCAAAAGTGAATAATATGTACGTTGTAAGGGACTCAATTCACATAAAGGGTACAAAAGTGCTCAAAACGGGATTTACTAAATCACAAAAAATGAATTGAGGTACTTTTTTCCTGCCTGGCTGGACGGGTGCGCTATCACCACTTCGAGATTTAATTTCATTAAGAACAACATCTAGGCGTGGTCTAGTTGTAGCGTGTTCGATTCTCACCACGAAGGTCGGCGATCGATCCCCAAGGTGGGCTAGTTTTCTTTCATAATTTGATACTTGAGTGACCATTCTGATGCTACATAAGTAGGAATTTTAGGAAGAAGCAATTGAGCAATTTGTCGAGTTTGAAATCCGGTGCGTGGCATCATGGCGGCACCATGTACTGAACACAGTAAATAATCAAGAGAAGGTCATATGAACCGATGCCAAGGGTGCAATTGAGATAGAGAGAGAATGTTTTGCTCATTGTACGATTTTCTGGAGCTGAATTAAATGGTCGTTGGAAGCTGTATAGTAGGTCATTAAGACCTGTTTTGGAACTAGAAAGTATCAATAAGAGCTTAAATTTTGAGCTGTATAGAACGTACTTCATATCAATGATGAAGCTGAGTAAGCTTTTTTGTACCTGTTTTATGGGACTTTTGGTTGCTTGGGTATGCTTTCAAGAATATCATTTCGACCCTCAGTTTAAGTTTCTTGAAAAAAGATTGTTTTTTTTTATAGGTTTTTAGAAAAATTAATCTGATTGAAAACATTTTTATCGGCTACATACTAATCCTTATTTGCGTAGGTAATATTTTTTGCCAGAGAGGTTCCAACTGGCAGATAAAAACCTCAATCAGCTAGTATTTTTAGGAAATTCTTTAACAATCATGAATATTTGAACCAAAGCTTAGTTCCAATCGTTTCTACAGAATACATTACTAGTTGAAACAAAAAATTTAATTTATGTAATGTAATTTATTTATAATTTTTTAGAAGAACAAGTTAATTCAAGAATAACTTGCTGTGAAAAGAAACAGTGGTACACCCTTGATGATAAGCTCTAATCATAAATCCCTCAAGGATTGGGCAGAAGCATGTTCGTTAGCTTTGAAGTATGTTTTTCCCAGGTAATTTTACTTTCATAAGGTAGCTCCCATTTGCAGTTATCGCATTTCAAAGGATGTCAGTGTTTATTTTTTCATCACCTCAAGTTTCGTCTTGCATCCCGAAAGGTTCACTTTCTTCACTACTTTAAGAGAATCGTAACCGTAATGCATATCTCACTGCATACATGTAG